>NC_060268.1:80353905-80362659 GCF_021613505.1 Equus quagga | reverse complement strand
GGGCAGCGGCGGCAGGTGCACGTCGTCCGGGCGCACCCGCCGCGGGAGCACCACCTCCACGTCGGCCGCCGCGTCGCCGACAGCTGCGGGGAGAGAGCAGACGCGTCAGCGCGGCGGGGCCCACCCGGCCGCCCGCCCTCCCGCCGGCCGCCCGCCGCGCGCCGGGGCCAGCGCTGGGCATGCCGCGCCAGCGCAGGGACAACGCGGCCCGGAGCGGCGCTGTCTGCCCTTCCCTCGCCCCGGCACCTCCACGCCGGCCAACGCCTCCGCCCGGGCCCCGCGCCACCCGGGGAAGGTCTCCGGCGCGTCCGCCCGAGCACCTCCGGGAACGGCGCCGCAGCTTCGGCGTCCAGAGAACCCGCAGTGGCGCGGCCGGCGGGAGCCCAGTCCTCCGGCCGCGGCCCGCGCCTCCCGGCCCCAGGCGCTGTCAGCGGTCCGCCGGCGGAGCCGGGCCGTGCGGGCAGGCAGGGGCCGCCAGGATGCCGCGGAGGGCAGAAGGAAGGTGGCGGCGAGAGGCGCTGGCGAAGAAGGGGCGGTGGGAGAGGGAGCGCTACCTGTGCCCGGGTCCAGTCCCCAAACCAGCAGCAGCAGCAAGGGCAGGACAAGAGGAGGCAGCAGGGCGCCGTCACACATGGTCCTGGGGAGGAGCAGCCCCCCGGACGGTCGCGACGGAGCAGGAGCGCGCGAGCGGCGGCGCCAGCCGGAGTGAAGCCCTCCAGCCTTTGGAAAAAGTAATTAGCGCTGCGGACAAACCCAACGTGGTAAATCCCAAGCCCCGCCTTCCCCACGGAAAGCAGGAGTTGATTGGACGCTCGCTTCCCCCTGCCCCGCCTCCCCCTTTCCTATTGGCTAGGACGAGTCTAAACCATGGTGCGTAGTTAGGTTGTAAGCATTTTCTTACACGTGGTTTCTGGGCAGTGGCGGGAACCGGACACCAGGTGGCGCGAGGGAGCCGCCTGGATTCTCATGATCCCGAAGGACCCGGGAGGACGCTCCAATGGTCTTCAGAGTTTGTCCTCATTTTCGAAATCCCATCTGGCCCTGCCGTCCAGCTTCCCAAGAAAGGCCAGAAATCGTCCTGGCCAACAGGTTTCATCCATAAAAGCATATTCTCTCTGCATCTAAAGTAAAACCAGCTTTGGTTGTTTGTGGCTGGGCACTTTCTTGCACACCTGAATTTGCACCTGCTCGCTACATCCAATGTAGCGGTATTTATCCAAACGCTTCCCACGTCCTGTCGTCTTTATCCTCACCAAGCCAGTGGATCAGGCATGATCACACCCTCTGAAACACTGAGAAACAGGGAGAGAGAGTTTAAGGAGCTTGCTAAGTTACCCAGGAGTTTCTGTCAGCACAAGAGCGAGAATTTGTGGTCCTGACTTCGGGCCCAGTGCTGCTCCCTGTGAACAGCAAGTGCCCTCCAAGGCAGGCAGGAAGGAATATTAACCCAGTTTTACTGGTTAGGAAACTGGGGCACAAAGTGGCAAAGCCGGGACTTGAACCCAAGTCTTCCAGCAACAGAATGAGTTCATTCTTTTCCCACCAGAATATACTGAAGCTGGCAGGAAAGGTGATTCCTTATCTTCCTGGGGAGCATGTTGTAGAAAACAAAACAAAGCAGAATCAACTAAAGTGTACCCGTTCTCAGGTCTCTCCTCTTCCTCCCCTGTACTGCCTGTTTCTATTCTCTCAAAGCAGAGAGTTTACAGCACTCCTACTGGGCTCTGCTTGGGGCTTCTCAGAATCTAAAATTTGTTGCAGGATTACATGTCATCAGAAGAAATCCAGAGGTGAGCAGTGCCCAGCTTCCATGATGTTTAATTAACCATCGGAGTGGAATGTGTCACTGATTCTCAAGGAGGCCCGCCACTCTCACTGCTGTAAACTTGCTGCTCTTGTGTCCCCCGGGGTTTAGCTGGTGGAATCCTCTTCTGCTCTGTCACTCCTGCTCACCACTGGGGCTGGCCACTGCTAGGCACCTAGCAGTTCATCCACTGTTCCAGAGGCTGCCACTCACTGCTGGGTACCTGCAGTTCTGGAAGCCTTGGCACTCGTCCTGCTTTATGGCCAGGCTTTGGGCTTTTTCCCTCCCCTTTGATCAGCCTCAGCCAATTAAAGGCTCAGCAGCATCTTCTGGTGGCATAAGAAATCTTGATGAGCTTTCTCGTGCAACTTTATTGGCAAAAGAGCCATCTCAAAGGCCTGCCACTGAAAGCCAGGGAGTAGCAGCCACACTGCCTCGCAGGAACAATTCTTCTCCAGTTGGAGTCAGCCTGAAGTAGTCATCGTCAACCTATCAGATGGTGCTCAAAGGCATTAGTCTGTAGGGGCATGCAAACTAAAAGACAGCAAGATACCATTTAATTCCCCAGATTGTCCAAAACTAAAGAGCTTGGAAACATGAAGAATTGAAGAGGACACTCTCCTGCCCATGGGTGGGAGTGTAAATTGGCACTGCTGCTTTGAAGAACAATTGGGCAAACTATAGTAAAATTAAAAATGTACACACCCTACAGTTCTGCAGTTCCACTTCTGATTAACTCTTGCACAGAAACACTGGCACATGTACAAGAATGGTCACCATGGCACATTAGTAAGAGCAAAAAATTGCAAAAACCTGAATGTCCATTATTAGATAAACGGCTTATAGAACACCAGGCACCAATTAAAAGAAATGCAAGAATCTCATATTTATAGCAACATGTAGAGACCTCCAAGACCAATTCAGCTGTCAAATTTTTAAAAATCAAGAGGTAAAATAATGCATATAAAATGATAATACTTGTGTAAACACACACAGTATTAATTCATTTGTATGGTAAAATCATACAGAAAAATCTGAAAGGATACAGACCAAACATTTTCAACACACTAAAGTGTTCTTTTTATATTAAATTGCATGAAAGACTGCTACATCAGTGTCCAGTCAGGATAACTGATAGCATCCTGGGTATTTCAAGCAGAGGGAATTTGACACAGATGACTGATTACAAAAGTTGGGAGGGACTGAAAGATTAAGTTCAGTGATCATATGCTGCCATTGCCCCTGGGGTCCATTCCAGCCCCAGGGGCATGTACCTGCTGCTGCACTATTGAAAACACTGTCACAGTTGGTTCTGGGTCTACCAGAGGTACAACCTTGACCAGGGACCCATGCCCATTGCCACACCAGCAACTTCCAATACCTGCTGCACTGGACCCTTATCTCTGTCCCTTGACACCTGATCTCCTGCAAGGGCTTCTTTTTGGCAGAACATAACAGGAAACCAAAGAAAATGCAAGGGAGTCAGAGCATGTGGGTTACAGACTTTCAGCCTCCACAATAAAAAGCAGATCATGGAAGACAGCACATGAGGCTGAGAGACAGACCCTCTAAAAGTCTTAATCTGGCCTAGATGAGTGTGAATTCCCTTTGCCCCTCATCATTGTGTTCTTCAGTCACCATTAAAAGTTTAAGCCTCCCCCCGGAACAATCTACTGATTCAATGCAATCTCTATCAATATTCCATTGGGATTTTTCACAGAAGTAGAAAAAAACTAAAATTCTTATGGAACCAAAAAAGACCCTGAATAACCAAAACAATCTTGAGAAAGAAGAACAAAAATGGAGGCACCACACTTCCTGATTTCAAACTACATTACAAAGCTATAGTAATCAGAACAGTATGGTACTGTCATAAAAACAGACACATAGACCATGGAACAGAATCAAGAGCCCAGAAATAAACCCAAGTATAAACAGTCAACTAATATTCAACAAGGGAGCCAAGAATACTCCAGGGGAAAGGACAGTCTCTTCAATAATTAGATTTGGGGAAACTGGATAATCACATGCAAAAGAAGGAAATGGGACCCCTGTCTTATACCACTCACAAAAATCAACCCGAAACAGATTAAAGACTTCAATGTAAAACTTGAAGCCGTAAAACTTGTAGAAGAACACATAGGGAAAAAGCTTCCTTAACATTGGTCTTGGCAATGATTTTTTGGATGATACCAAAAGCGCAAGCAACACAGCAAAAATCAACAAGTGGGACATCAAATCAAAAGCTTCTGCACAGCAAAAGAAAGAATCAATAAAATGAAAAGGCAACCTATGGAATGGGAGAAAATATTTGCAAATCACATATCTGGAAAGGAGTTAATATCCAAAATGTATAGGGAACTCATACAACTCAAGCGAAAAAAATAATCCAATTTAAAAATAGGCAAAGGAGCTAAATAGATATTTTTCCAAAGAAGGTATACAAATAGCCCACAGGTACATAAAAAGGTGCTCAACATCATTAATCATCAGAGAAATGCAAATCAAAACCACAATGAGATATCATCACACACCTGTTAGGATGGGTATTATCAGAAAGACAAGAAATAAGAAGTGTTGGGCTGGCCCCGTGGCCCAGCGGTTAAGTTTGTGAGCTCCACTTTGGCAGCCCAGGGTTTCGCCAGTTCTGATTCCGGGCACAGACATGGCACCGCTCATCAGGCCATGTTGAGGCGGTGTCCAACATAGCACAACCAGAGGCACTTACAACCAAAATATACAACTATGTACCGAGGGGGATTTGGGAAGAAGAACAAAAAAAAGAAGATTGGCAACAGATGTTAGCTCAGGTGCCAATCAAAAAAAAAAAGAAGAAGTGTTGGTGAGGAGTGGAGAAAAAGGAACATTTGTGCACTATTGGTGGGAATGTACATTGGTGCAGCCACCATGCAAAACAGTATAGACATTCCTTGAGAAATTTAAAATAGAACTATGTTATGATCCAGCAGTTCCTCTTCTGGTTATTTATCTGAAGGAAGACATTATACTAAGTGAAATAAGCCAGTCACAAAAAGACAAATGCTGTATGATTCCACCTACATGAGGTAGCTAGAGTAGGCAAATTCATAGAGGGAAAAGGTAGAATGGTGCTTACCGGGGGCTGGGGGAGGGGGAATGAGGAGTTAGTGTTTAATAGGCACAAAGTTTCAGTATGGGACGACGAAAAAGCTCTGGAGATGGATGGTAGTGATGGCTGCACAGCAATGGAAGGAACTTAATGCCAATGAACTGTACACTTACAATGGAAAATGATCAATTTTATGTATGTTTTCCCACAATAAAAATGTGCTTAAAAAAAGAATCATTACTATTTGCTATGATCTCATTTCATCTTAAAACACACAAATTGGCTTGCCTTAATTTTGTAGAAGGGCAGGGCTTAAACCCATTTCACGGATGGAGGAGCCGGGGCTCAAGGGGAGATTAAAAACAAGACAAACAAGCAGAGGAAAGCCCTACAGGTGGCAGCAGAGGTCTGGAGCTCCCCTTCCTTGTCCCCATCAGAACAATTCCTTGCACTCAACTTTTCAGCTTGTCCACCTGCCTTTTGTGAACAGCTCTATTCTGATGGCCAGTGATCTTTTCCGATCTTGTTGTCTGGAACTGACCCCCAGCATGTCAGTTATATTGACTCTCTTGGCCTGCCTCAGATGCTTCAGGCCCGACAGCCATGTTTGGATGCTGGTAGCCATCATCATGACCATTACTATTGTTAGTGAACTAGTGAAAGCAGATAGCCCCTAAAGCAGCGCAGACTCTGCCCAAAACCACCAAGTTCAAGGCCCACACTGAGAAATAGAGGGTCAAAGACACAGACTGGGCAGTGTGAAGAGGACTGCAGCACTTAAGCTTGACCCTCTTTAATCACTCCAACTCAGGGCTTTCTTGAGCTGGTGATTGGTACACCCAGGTGCCACAAGCCATGTGTAAACTTGATCCTTTTCTAGGTGGAAGAAGGCTCTGTGCCCTAAAGATCACTAGGCATTGGTGGAGGGTGGCGGGGGGAGGGGGGCGGTGAGGAGAAAAAGTGAGGGGAATCCACATGACAACCTTCTTTTTGAGACTAAATTCACTTCGTTCTTGAGGCAACCAATCCTCCTGCCACGCAGGCAGTGAGATGTCACATCCCCTCCAGCAGGGGGCATCCAGCATCAGTCCTGTCTTCCTAAACTACAACTGGTGTGAAAGGCAGGCCCCAACTCTCTCCCTGCTCCAAAAGCCTGGGTTTTCCTGATTTGTATTTCCCCCTTTCCCTGTCGAGCCTGGATCCCACCCTGAAATGCAGCTACTTGGCCAGCATCCAAATCCCCTGAGTGAATCTTGACAACCTGTTCCTGTGGGGTTTGCGGGCACCTCCCTCCTTCCAGGGTGCTGGCAGCATCTGCTTCACCATGAATGGGTGTCCTGGCCACATGAGGTCATTTCTGCCTGACTCCGGGAATGGTCACTGTCTGGACATTCCAGCTGCTCACCCAGTCAGGCCCTCATGGTGACAAATTGCAGAACAAGTCCAAATTTCTACTCCTTAAAACACTGATTTTTTTTAGTCTAGCTATTACTTGTTCAATCAATGTTGCTTCTGAGGTACCCCTAGCCCTACACTTTCTCAACATCTTGTCAGCCCCTGCCCCCAGGCTGTTCCCCTGAGGTCTCAGCCTGCCTTGGAGCTGAATATCTGTGACCTTCAAATGTCCCCATTGTTGAAAAGACAACTCAATCTTCATGTCCTTCTGAAGGGGGCCAGAGGCACCAGCTGACAAGGAAGCAGACTGCAGCCCCAGCATGTCTGAATTAGCACGGCCTTTAGAGTTAGGCATGAGCACAGAGATTCGTCCCACCCAACTCCTCTCCCCTGAGGACAATTGACAAAAGCAAGATGTTTTTTGTCGTTCTGCAATAGCCTTTCCCTTCTTTGATGTCTTTCTCCTCTTTCAGCATTGCCCCTCAGGGTACCAGAGTCCTCTTTCTCTCCCAGTTCTTCCTTTGCTCAAGGAAAGCAGCTTGTCTGATATACAAGACTAAAATTTAATGCAAGCACAGGCTGAAAAACAGAATGGACCGGAATTTATATTTGATTTTAGTAAATGCAAGTGGTGATGGCTCAGATTGTTGTGGTAATGATAGAGTATTCAATATGTGGTATTAGACAGCTGTCTATACGCTTGGACAAACCCTAAGTTAGATTATGTGATGGTTTTAAAATATATCTGCTAATTATGACTCTCTTCCTTTCAACAGGTAGAACCTAATACCCCTACCTAGAAAGTATACTAGATTCACTGACTTGCTTCTATCAAATGGGTGTATTGGGAATGATGCTTTGTGATTTCTGGGGTTAGGACATTATAAAAATACAGTTTCTGCCTGCCTCTCTCTCTCGGATCACTTCCTTTGGTGGAAACCAGTGGCCACGTCACAAGGACACTCAAGCAGCCCTGTGGAGAAGTCTATGTGTGAGAGTCCCTCATGATAAGGAAACCAACTTGCCAGAACCAACTAACTAGCCATGAGGAGGGAGCCACTTTGGAAGCAGATCCTCCAGCCTCAATCCAGCCTTCAGATGATTTCAGCCCCCAGCCTTAGAGTCTGCCCCAAACATCATGAGCAGAAACAAGCCATCCCCACTGTGCCCTGGCCGAATCCATGACCCACAAAAAACAAGAGAAAATAAATTAAAATCTATTTTTTAAGCCACTAAGTTTCGGGATAATTTGTTATTCAGCAATAGCTAATTAATACAGATTCATAACACATACCAAAATTAATTCCAAGACAGATTAAACATTTATATCAAAACATCCATTTGATGGTGGCATGTAGCAGGTGACCACTAGGAGCTCAGTGCATGCAGAAGCATCCTGCAGGGTAAGCAGGCTGACTACATCCACAAGAGCAGCCAGACAGCTGGTTGGTCCCTGTGCATGGCCCCTCTGGCCAGCCTTGGCCCAGGCGCAGGCATGAGACAAACTGGCTTGCCTGGGAAGCAAAGAGGATGGATGCTTGGACCTATGCCTACATGTGTATGGCACCATCAGAGAAAAACTGGGAGTCCCAGTACCCAGAAGGTAAGCAGAAACACTAAAAAATACCCAAAATGTCACATAAGAAAGAATCATAATATGTGTTTATTATCGTTCTCTGCAGAGGACAATGTTTACCTGGTCATCACAGTGTGAAGAGTGTGAGATGATTTTCAACTGTTCAAATAAACCAGAAAGAAACGCCAGAATAAACCATTCTGGCTGCAGAACCAACTGTCATATGACCACCCTTATTAGTATAAAAATAAAAGAATAGCTAACAAAGGAGGAGAGATGGAAGGTAAAAAAAGATGAAGAAAAGTATAGAGGGCAATATCCTCATCTTTCAGAGTGGAGAATCAAGAGGTATTGCCTATTGATAAAATGAGAAATAAAGGTATAATATTGTTTGACTTTACAAAGGTACCCAGTAAAAGAAGTAAAAATCACTTATATTGGGATGGGAATATGATAAAAGTGAGGTAAATCCTTATCAATCACAGCAGTAAATCACTCGATATATCTAATCTTGATAAGAAACATTAGTATAAGGATCATTTTTTTAATGATATGAAGGAATCCATCAGAAGAACTAAAACCAGAAATAGTTAAAAGGGAATGAGTCTGAGGTTAGAGAGGGTTGGGACCAGGTGTCGTCGTTTCGCACTTCAAGCACTTCTTTATCATTTGCTTTCTTTAACTACTGAATGCAGTACGTTGAAAAAATTAAGAAATTCTAATGTGGTTCTACCTTTAATTTACCTATACATACTGCTTTTGTTTTTATGACTAGATTTCATTTGTATAACATAGTATACACAAATAAACTACTTTGTGAGTAGTTTAAAAATAATAATAAAAAAAGAGTTATAAATCCTTACAATAATCCTGTGAGGGAGAAATTCTCTC